>NC_135237.1:364023560-364051060 GCF_051348905.1 Ranitomeya variabilis | reverse complement strand
AGGGGTCATTAGCATTTTGGAGAGGAGAAATTTGCTGGATTTCTTTGAGGGGGCAAAGAGCCATTTTCCTTTTCCAGAACCTTTGCACAACCCGTAATATGGAAGCCCCTATATTTCCATTTTACAGATGATGGACAAAAGTGGGACTTGCTTTTTTGTGGATTGAGTTGAAGCTTTTGTTGGGAACATTTTACATAACATTTAACATTTATCCTGCCCTCTATGCTGAGCACTCACATTCGGGTTTCCAACTAAATCTCTGAATTAGGTGATTCAGATAAAACCCTAATTAGAAATGAGAAAATTAGGTCTTTTGATAGCGTTTTATTCCACTTTTTGTTCAGTGGTGTGATGAAAAAGCATAGTTTTTTGCCTTTTTTCTTTCTTTTTTGCAATGTTCACTGTAGACATTATCTAGTGTGACAGTTTGGGTTTTTACAGATTTGGCAATACCAAATATCTGTACTTTGTTTATTTTTTGCTTTTACATAAATATGTATATTATTGCTATAATATATATTTGTTTCAATTTTAATTTTGTGATATTTTTACAATTTTGTAAAACTTTTTTTTTAAACTTTTTTACTTAGTCCCTCTATGGGACTTTAACTTTCATTACTTTGACCGCTGATATAATGCATTGCAATGCACCAGCACTGCAATACATTATACATGTCAGTGCTGCACTAACAGAAGCCTCATAGGCCATGCTCTCAGCATGGTTTAACAAACCCACCGTAGCTGGTAGACTCGGAGGTCGCTATGACATGGGTGCCGATCGGAAGGCAGAAAGAGCCCCCTCCCTCTTCCAGCCTCCTAATTGTTACAATCATTATTGATAGCAGCATTTAGCTGGTTAAATAGCCTGGGGCAGTGTGGGCACCGCTCTTGACAGTGATAACCAGGTCTTTGCTATTACTTACACCTAAGCTGCCGGCGGTGATCTCGTGGTCCTAAAACCCTCTACCTACCATGAGTGGGTTCAGAGCTGGTACAAAGCATTTTAATGCCCTAGGCAGATGAAGGCAATGGTTCCCAAAGGAATGGCTCAGAAATTAACGTAACAGGATCCTTAATGTACATACCCACTTCCCCTCCGATGAGTTAGGTAGCCAAATCTGTTGACTACTTCCACTAGAATTGTTAATTTTTTCCCAATAAATTGTTATCAAACGTAAAAACAGTGGTGTACTTTAGGGATGTGACTTAACAGCGAGTGCAATTTCAAAGTCAGATACAGAATCATTGCAGACCATTTACACAATGCAGGGGAAAAAATAGCGATATTCATCAGTAATGTGCTATTGTTTAAATGTAGAACCCAAGCATAGTTATGGAAACTAATAAAGCGTAACTATAATTGGAGCTGTTTTGTTCCAATTAAGGTATCTAGCATTTGGCAAATACAATTGTCACTATCCATTTCTGGATGTGTGGCAGCTCTGGTTCCACTTTGATTTGAATGTAACATTTTTCCTTTCAGGCCATGAGGAGTTAATGTCAGTTTTCCTTGCTGGCTGTGTACTGCAATTGCAGAGTTGCTGGGTCAGCTGAGGTGGGTGGAGACCACAGGCCCAGATTGCTAATTTGCCGAGCCAGGCAGATTCCCAGTGGGCTGGCAGCTCTGTAATACAAAGTGGGCCGCCCGCCCCTTAAACATCTTACTATAGTCCCTGTGTGTGCGTGCGCTCTCTCCCTTGCACGCACTGACAAGGGCCGCTGTGGCACTTGTCAGTACGTGCTCGCCACGGCGGCCCTCATCAGCTTGCGCGTGCGCACGACTGCGGCCCCATCAGTGAGTGCAAGCAGGAGAGTGCGCTCACACAGGGCCTTCAGTCACAAGTTTGAAAGGGCCACTGAGGTGTGTGCAGGAATCTTCAGTCTGTACTAGCATCACAGCAGCTTTTTTTTTGTTTCCTGTGGTACTTACCACCAGCCACACAGGTATCCGCTTATCTGCATGGCTGACGATGGACCCGCCTCTTCTCTTCATCCTCCCCAGATCCCAGGGACCTGGGTGAGTCCCAACATAGAAACTTTGCTTTCTGTATGTGACCCGCCCACAGGGCAGTGGGATACTCGGTACCGGGTCGTGTCACCAAAGGGGGTGTCACGGTGGCTATGACCCGGTCCGTGGCCCTGGGCATCAATGTTGAAGGGGGTTAAATGTTCAAAGTTTGTCGTGACGCCACTTGTGGAGTTCGGTCAGTAGTTGGACCGACGCTGCATTAAAGGGGTCCCCTCGGGGATGTTGCGGCAGCCCAGATGTTACACTTCCCACAGGTGAAGCGAGGTCCCCAGGGGTCCTATGGTGTGTGGCATAGATGGTAATGCCGGTGAATAAATGGATGAGATGTGTTATAAGTTTTTACCTGGTTTACTTGTGGGTGACAGGCCACAGTCCAGGGCATCGGCAACAGGTGATTTAGCAGTCCGGGTAGTACAGAGACAAGTGGAATCCCCTTAGCAGGTCAGGTAGGAGCTGCTCTGTGTCCTACAGTCCACAAAAGCCTCGGACTCCCGGTACCCAGCTACTACGCTCTGACTCTCTGGAGGCCTTCCTAGTCCCCTCCTGGAGTCCTGTATTTCCACTGTGCTCCATCCCTGTCTGTCCTCACACACAGACTGTCTGTACTAACTGAACTCACTCCGCCTCCAAACCAGGATCTTTATCCAGGGAAGCTGCCCTAAAAAAGGGTTTTGAGCTCCCCCTCCTGGCCTGGATTTGGAAGGTATTGTGCATGTGATAACCTGCCAAAGGGAATCTCACTTGCCTCCAGACAAGTGGATGAGGATGAGGATGGTCTGAGTGCCCGACGTCCACAGATGGGGGTTGTGCTCACAGTTCAACACAGTGCAGGATGCTTGGCATTTGCCACAGAACACCAGGATTGGCAAATTCGCCACTGGCGCCCTGTGCTCTTAACAGATGAAAGCAAGTTCACACTGAGCACATGTGACAGATGTGACAGAGTTTGGAGACACCATGGAGAGCGATCAGCTGCCTGCAACATCCTTCAGCATGGCCGGTTTGACAGTGAGTCAGTAATGGTGTGGGGTGGCATTTCTTTGGAGGGCCTCACAGCCATCCATGTGCTAATCAGAGGTAGCCTGACTGCCATTAGGTACCGAGATGAGATAATCAGACCACTTGTTAGATTATATGCTGGTGCGGTTGGCCCTGGCTTCCTCCTAATGCATGACAATGCCAGACCTCATGTGGCAGGAGTGTTTTAGCAGATTCTGCAAAATGAAGGCACTGAAGCTACGGACTGGCTCGCCTGTTCCCAAAACCTGAATTCGATTTAAAACATCTGGGACATCATGTATTGCACCATCCACGAATGTCACTTTGCACCACAGACTGTCCAGGAGTTGGTGGATGCTTTAGTCCAAGTCTGGGAGGAGATCCCTTAGGAGACCATCCACCACCTCATCAGGAGCATGCCCAGGCATTGTAGGGAGGTCCTACAGGCACGTGGAGGCCACACTCACAACTGAGCATAATTTCCTTGTCTTGAGGCATTTCTACTGAAGTTGAATCAGCCTATAACTTCATTTTTCACTTTGATTTTGAGCATCCTTCCAACTCCAGACCTCTGTGGGATACTAGTTGTGATTTACGTTGATCATTTTTAGGTTTTATTGTTCTCAACACATTCCACTATGTAATGAAAAAAGATTTACAACTGGAATATTTCATTCAGTGATATCTAGGATGTGTGATTTTAGTGTTCCCTTTTTTTTTGAGCAGTGTATATAGACTGCTGTATATACATTATATAGGTGATACTGCGACTCTGCTGTATATATATTATATAGGTGATACTGTGACTGGTGTGTATAGTCGCAGTATCACCTATGTTACATATATAAAGCAGTATCACCCATATATTGTATTTATAGCAGTCACAATATCCCCTATATAATATATATAGACTGCTGCATACACATTATATAGGTGATACTGCGACTCTGCTGTATATACATTATATAGGTGATACTGGCTGCTAAATCTGTGTATAATCACAGTATCACCTACATAATGTATATACAGCAGTCCAGATACATTGTATAAGGGATACTGTGACTTATAAATACAATATATGGGTGATACTGCTATCTACGCATATGTTACATAGGTGATACTGTGACTATACACACCAGTCACAGTATCACCTATATAATGTATATACAGCTGAGTTACAGTATCACCTATGTCGTGTATATGCAGCAGAATCACCCATATGATGTATGCAACATAATATACTATAATGCTGATAGCCCATATATATATATAGTCACTCTGAAAAGTTGTGAAAAAGTGGCGTACTTTTTCTTAGCCCATGTGGCAACGCTTCAGATCCATAACATAACCTTTCTCTGCTGTGGAACTGACATGTTGCCACATGGGCGAAAAAAGAGTTCACCCCTTCCCCTGCTTGCTCAGGGCCCTGGCACTTGTGTTTCCAATTCCCGCTCCTCCACTGCGGCATCTTCTGACTGTGACGTTTCAGGTCAGAGGACGCAATGACATCACGTCTGTGCACCCTCTGCCAGAAGACACCAACGCTGTGGAGTCTGGAGCAGAGCAGCGGCCAGCGAAGAGAGGTGAGGATTTCAGTATTTTGTTTTTTTTCATGTTTTGAGCAATATATGTGGCCCATCGTACGCTGAAGCATTATATGGAGCCCATCATATACTGGAGCACCATATGGGGCCCATTATATATGAAGCATCATATGGTGCCCATTATGTATGGAACATCATATGGAGCCCATCATATAATGGAGCATCATGTGGGGCACATTATATATGGAGCATCATATGGGGCCCATTATATATGGAGCATTATATGGGGCCCATTCTGTTTGAAGCAATATAAAGTCCCCATCACATACTGTATGGAGCATTATATGGTGCCCATTCTGTTTCGAGCAATATACAGGGCCCACCATATACTGGAGCATTATGGGACTCATTATACTGTATGGAGCATTATATGGAGCTCATTACTGTATAGTGTTTAGGGCATTATATTTGGCTAATTATACTGCATTGAACAATATATGGGGATCATTATTCTGTATGGAGCATTATATGGGTCTCATTATACTGTATGGAGCATTATATGGGGCTCATTAATCTGTATGGAGCAATACATGGGGCTCATTATACTGTATGGAGCACTATGTGGTACTCATAATACTGTATGGAACATTATATGGGGTTCATTATTCTGTATGAAACAATATATAGGGCTTATTATTCTGAATTGAGCATTATATGGGGCTCATTATTCTGTATGGAGCAATATATGGGGCTCATTATACTGTATGGAGCACTATGTGGTACCCATAATACTGTATAGAGCAATATATATGGGGCTCATTATACTGTATAGGGCACTACACGGTGCCCATTATACTGTATGGAGCAATATATGGGGCCCTGTTATGATCTGGTGACCTTGGAGCCGCATTAAACTTTCTCTGGAGTCGGTGGAACCTGTACTGACCACAATCCTTAACTAACACCGCAACTAGACGTAGCTGTGGGGTGTGCCTAACACTCCCTAGATACCTCGACACAGCCGGAGGACTAAATACCCCTATAGATGGAAATGGGAATGCTATCTTGCCTCAGAGCAGACCCCCAAAGGATAGGCAGCCCCCCACGAATAATGACTGTGAGTAGGAGAAGAATAGACACACGCAGGTAGAAAACAGGATTTAGTAAAAGAGGCCACTCTAGCTAAATACGAAAGGATAGGACAGACAACTAGGCGGTCAGTATTAAAACCCTTCCAAAAATATCCACAGCGGATAATACAATAAGTTCCACAATCTAACTAAAGACATGGAATGTATATCTGCCACCCCAGAGAATCCAGCAAGACTGAGAAAATACTGACACAATCTAAGCTGGACAAGAAAACACAAAGAATACCACTGAATTGTGAAGCACACAACATGTGTGCCACAGGCAAAAAGAACCAGACACTTATCTTTGCTGATTTGACAGAAAGGCAGGAGGAACCAGGCAGAGGTCCTACACCTCCCAACAACAATTGACAACTGGCAAGGACTAATGAATCCTGCACGCCTAAATACCCCAGTCAGATCTGCAATCAGTAGATACACCTGACCAGGACTGCAACTCAGGGGCAACTGCATTACCAACTATAACCACCGGAGGGAGCCCAAAAGCAGAATTCACAACAGGGCCCATTCTTTTTGGAGTTTGGAGCAATATATGGGGACCACCATATACTGGAGCATTATTTGGTTCCCATCGTATACTATATGGAGCATTATATGGGACCTATTCTGTGTGAAGCATTATATGGGGCTCATTCTGTGTGGAGCAAGGTATGGGGCTCTGTTGTGAAATTGGATTCTGGGCTCCCCCGGTGGCCACTTGTGGAATTGAACTTGTGTGCATCATCCCCTCTGTTCACCTGCTCCTATCAGGATGTGGGAGTCGCTATATAACCTTGCTCCTCTGTCAGTTTCTTGCCGGTCAACAATGTAATCAGAAGCCTTCTGTGCTTGTTCCTGCTACTAGACAACTCCCAGCTAAGTTGGACTTTTGTCCTTGTGTGTTTTTGCATTTTGTTCCTGTTCACAGCTGCTGTTTCGTTACTGTGTCTGGAAAGCTCTTGTGATCGGAAATTGCCACTCTGGTGTTATGAGTTAATGCTAGAGTCTTAAAGGAATTTCTGGATGGTGTTTTGATAGGGTTTTCTGCTGACCATGAAAGTGTCCTTTCTGTCTTCCTGCTATCTAGAAAGCGGACCTCGATTTTGCTAAACCTATTTTCATACTACGTTTGTCATTTCATCTAAAATCACCGCCAATATATGTGGGGGCCTCTGTCTGCCTTTTGGGAAAATTTCTCTAGAGGTGAGCCAGGACTGTCTTTTCCTCTGCTAGGATTAGGTAGTTCTCCGGCTGGCGCTGGGCATCTAGGGTTAAAAAATGTAGGCATGCTACCCGGCTACTTCTAGTTGTGCGACAGGTTTAGTTCATGGTCAGTATAGTTTCCATCTTCCAAGAGCTAGTTCTCATATATGCTGGGCTATGTTCTCTCGCCATTGAGAATCATGACAGGGCTCTTTATACTGTATGGTGTATTATATTGGGCTCATTACACTGTTTGGAGCATTATATGGGGCCCATTCTATATGGAGCAAGGTATGGGGCTCATTATACTGTATGGAGTATTAAATTGGGCTCATTATACTGTTTGGAGCATTATATGAGTCTCATTATAGTGTTTGGAGCATTATATGGGGCTCATTATACTGCATGGAGCAATATATGGGGATCATTATTCTGTATGGACAATTATGTGGGGCTCATTATTCTGTATGGAACATTAGATGGGGCTCATTATTCTGTATTGAGCATTATATGTGGCTCATTATTGTGTATGGAGCAATATATGGGGCTGATTATAGTATATAACACCATGGGGTACCCATTATGGAGCAATATATATGGGGCTCCTTATACTGCACGGAGCACTGTGTGGTACCCATAATACTGTTTGGAGCATTATATGGCGCTTATTATTCTGTATGGAGCATTATGTGGGGCTTATTATTCTGTATGGAACATTATATTCGGCTCATTGTTCTGTATTGAGCATTATATGAGGCTCATTATACTGTATGTAGCGAAATGTGGTACCCATAATACTGTATGCAGCAATATATGTGGCTCACATATGTTCTGTATGGAACATTATATGGGGCTCATTATTCTGTATTGAGCATTATATGGGGCTCATTATTCTGTATGGAGCATTATATGGGGCTCATTATTCTGTATGGAGCATTAAATGGGGCTCATTATTCTGTATGGAACAATATATGGGGCTCATTATTCTGTATGGAGCAATATATGGGGCTCATTATTCTGTATGGAGCAATATATGGGGCTCATTATTCTGTATGGATCATTATATGGGGCTCATTGTACTGTATAGAGCAATATATGGGGCTCATTATACTGTATGGAGGACTATATGGTACTCATAATACTGTATGGAGCAATATACTGACTGGTTTCTGACCTATTGTAGAATGTACAATAGTTATCACTCATGTAATGTAAGAAGTGGAATCTTTGGCATTGTACTCCCTATATTTCTCTGCTGTATCTGTGCATTATGAATTGTGGTATGTGTTAAAGGGGCTCACTGAGACTCTTTCAGCCGGAGCCCACAAAAACTTGGAGCTGGCCCTGTAGGCACTGCACAGTAACACTTCTCCTGCCTTGTTGTCGAAGACATTGGACTTGGGAATGTTAATATTGGTTTAGTATTTTCAATATTACGATGGCCAAATAAAATATTGGAAAAGCTGTTTAAATGGATTATGCCACTCACCAAATGCTCACACAACCACAGAGAAAACACAGAGAAGGGAAGAGAAGGAATAAACTAGGAAGGAAAACAGGTATTACATGCAACCAAAACAGCAGACACCAATCTCTGTAAATAAACCTCCAACTCCAACAATAGGCTCCTCCAACCTCCAAGCCAGGCAGTAGAACTGATCACTGACAATAGCTGAAGTCAGGACTGAGTCTATATAGAGGATCAGATTACAAGATCCACTTCAGCTGAGAGACCCAGCTCTCAGCAACACAGCAATAAGGTTAACTCCTGCACTGCTAGAACAAAGCAGCCAGGTCAGAATACAGGTGAAGAGCTTCTGTTCACTGTGTGTGAACGAGGCCCAGAGCGCTGCGGTTCTCTGGAACCTCTCTGTCGTGGAAACCCCGTCACAGTACCCCCCTCTATGAGGGTCCTCCGGAACCTCAGGACCAGGTTTCTCAGGATGAGCTTCATGAAATGCCCGAACCAACCTAACCGCATGGACATCGGCAGCAGGTACCCACGTCCTTTCCTCAGGACCATACCCTCTCCAGTGTACCAGATATTGTAAGGATCGATGAACTAAATGAGAATCCATAACCCTGGAAATCTGGAACTCAAGATTTCCATCAACAAGGACCGGAGATGGAGGTGAAGGGGACTGATTGGATGGTGCCACAACCTTTTTGAGTAAAGAGCGATGAAAAACATTATGGATCTTGAATGACTGAGGCAAAGCCAGCCGAAAAGCAACGGAATTCACAACGGCCACAATCCTATAAGGGACAATGAACCTAGGGCCCAATTTCCATGAGGGAACTCTCAGCTTAATATTTTTCGAGGACAACCAAACCCAATCACCCACACACAGGTCCGGACCTCCCACATGTCTCCGATCAGCCGCATTCTTATACCTGGAACCCATCCTCTTCAATTTATCAAGAACCCCTTGCCATACGGACATGATGGATGAAGAAAACCTCTCCTCTTCAGGAACACCTGAGGAATCCCTCCTATTAAATGAACTAGATTGAGGATGAAAACCATATGCCCCGAAAAACGGGGACTTACCAGTAGACTCATGAGTACGATTGTTTATAGCAAATTCTGCTAACGGTAAGTACTTAACCCAGTCCTCCTGATTCTCTGAGATGAAACACCTGAGATAAGTCTCAAGATTTTGATTTACACGTTCAGTCTGACAATTGGATGAAGAAAACGACAAATGAGTCCCCAGCCGGCTGCAGAAAGCCCTCCAAAACTTAGAAATAAACTGCACCCCATGGTCTGAGACAATGTCTGAAGGAATACCATGCAGTCTCACAACCTCCTTAATAAAGACCTGTGCCAGAGTCTTAGCATTTGGTAATGCGGGGAGCACAATGAAATGAGACATCTTGCTAAATCTATCAACTGCGACCAAGATAACTGTATTACCCTCCGAAACCGGTAAGTCCGTGATTAAATCTATTGACAAATGAGTCCAAGGTTTTCTGGGAATCTCCAAAGGTTGAAGAGACCCAGACGGGCGAGAACGAGAGGACTTGGAATGTGCACACACACTGCAGGCAGCGACATATTCTTGTACATCATGTCTTACCCCAGACCACCAAAAACACCGAGTGAGTAGGTCCGCGGTAACCTTACTTCCAGGGTGTCCGGCCAAAACCGAGTCATGATGCTCATTTATGACCCTGAGACGGAGATTAGTAGGAACAAAAAGTTTACCTGACGGACAGGCTGCTGGGGCGTCCCCCTGTGCCTCTACCACCTCTTTCTCAAGATCAGAATTAGTTGCGGCGACAACTACATCCTTCTGTAGTATAGGTCCTGGTTCACAATTATCCCCACCCCCCGGGAAACAACGAGATAACGCATCAGCCTTGACATTCTTATTACCTGTCCGGTATGTAATGTAGAAATTGAACCTGGTGAAGAACAGAGACCACCTTGCCTGCCTAGGTGTAAGACGCTTTGCAGACTCTAAATATAACAGATTCTTGTGATCTGTGATCCCCATGACAGGATGAAGTGCTCCCTCCAAAAAATGATGTCATTCCTCAAATGCCCATTTAATTGCCAACAGCTCCCTGTTACCAATGTCATAATTCTTCTCCGTAGGAGATAATTTTTTTGAGAAAAATGCACACAGATGCCACTTACTCGGAGAAATCCCCTGAGACAATACAGCTCCCACCCCTACCTCAGAGGCATCCACTTCTACCACAAATGGCTGAGTAATGTCAGGCTGTATCAATATGGGTGCAGTGGAAAAACACTTTTTCAAGGTTTCAAAAGCTTTACTGGCCGCACTGGACCATGCAGAGAAATCCGTGCCTCTCTTGGTCATATCTGTCAATGGTTTGGCTATCACTGAAAAGTCTTTAATGAATTTGCGATAGAAATTTGCAAAACCCAAAAACCTCTGTAAAGCCTTAAGGTCCTCAGGATGATCCCACTCCAAGACCGCCCTGACCTTAGCCGGGTCCATACGAAAACCTTTGGAGGATAAGAAATAACCCAGAAACGGAATCTCTTTGACCATGAACATGCATTTCTCCAGTTTGGCAAACAGTTTATTGTCCCTGAGTACCTGGAGGACCTGCTGTACATGATCCTGATGAGACTCAAGGTCAGGGGAATAAATTAAGATGTCATCGAGATATACCACCACAAACCTACCTATTAAGTGACTAAATATATCATTGACAAAATGTTGAAACACGGCAGGAGCATTTCTTAACCCAAAAGGCATAACCAAGTTCTCGTCATGTCCCTCTGGAGTATTAAATGCCGTCTTCCATTCATCCCCCTCCTTCATCCGAATAAGATTATATGCCCCCCTGAGATCTAATTTGGAGAACCATTTAGCCCCCACAATTTGGTTAAAGAGGTCTGGAATAAGAGGAAGCGGGAAAGAATCCCGGACCGTAATCTGATTAAATTCACGGAAGTCTAAGCACGGGCGTAAACCCCCGTCTTTCTTCTTAGCAAAGAAGAACTCGGCAGCAATGGATGATGACAAGGGTCTGATATGACCCTTGACCAGACATTCCGTGATATAATCCTTCATGGCCTGTCTCTCTGGGGCAGAGATATTGTATAGCCTACTTTTAGGCAGTTTAGCACCAGGAATGAGACGTACGGTGCAATCATAAGGACGGTGTGGAGGTAGCTCTCGACTCCCCTCCTCAGAGAATACATCCTCAACATCTGAGATGAATACAGGCAAAACCTGAGAACTCAATCCGGCCAGCCGAGTACCCAGGCAATGTTCCTGACAAAACTCACTCCATTTAGTAATTTCCCGAGTCTGCCAGTCTAACATCGGGTTGTGTAACGTGAGCCATGGTAAACCGAGAACTACAGGCGATGGCAAACCCCACAACACATAACAATCTAAAGACTCAGAGTGTAACACCCCTATATGTAGGCTCACCCCATGGACGATCTGAGTGAAAGACCCATGACTCAAAGGTACAGAATCAATGGCAATTATAGGTATGGGTCTAGACAACTCTTGAATCTTAAGCCCATGTGCCTGAACAAACCTAGCATCAATTAAATTAAACCTTGCCCCAGAATCCAGAGAGGCAGAGATATTGAACCTACTTTTACCAAGACGAATCTCGGCTGGCAGGAAAAATTAAGGTTTACCTAAGGAGGAAATTAGTACACACGAGTTGCCAACCTCCCCACAACCCGGGCTAAATAGTTTTCCAGCGATTGTGTTCTAGATGGACACATATTCACATAATGACCTCTTCTGCCACAAAAAAAACATGCACCCTCCTTACGCCGTACTACTGCAGCCACCTTAGAACGAGAAGTGCCACCTAACTGCATAGGTTCTCCTAGAGACTCAGATTCTGGTGAGTCCAAATCTGAATTGCCCTTGAATAGCGGCGATTCCTTAAGTCTCTGGCGCAGGCGGCGGTCCACATGGATCGCAAGAGACATAGCTGCCTCCAGTGTGGTTGGTGTCTCCTGTAGGGCGAAAGCATCTTTTACTTTATCAGATAGACACTGATAGAATTGACTGTGGAGTGCTGGGTCATTCCACATTGTGTCAGTAGCCCATCTCCGAAACTCAGAGCAGTATTCCTCTACTGGCCGGTCTCCCTGTGTAAGATGGCGTATAGTGGACTCAGCGAGGGAGACGCGGTCAGGATCATCATACACTTGACCTAAGGCTCGAAAAAACTCCTCCACAGTCCTTAACGGCAAAGCATCAGTGGGAAGTGAAAATGCCCAGGCCTGAGGGTCACCTTGTAGGAGCGATACAATAATTCCAACCCTCTGCTCCTCAGAACCTGAAGTGTGAGGACGCAACCTAAAATACAATTTACAGGCCTCCATGAACGTAACAAATTTGTCACGCCCCCCAGAGAACCTGTCAGGTAACGCAATTTTAGGTTCCAGCGAAGCTTGTGGAGGTGTAGCAACCCCTGCAGTGGCCACTGGAGTGCGCTTCACAACCGTCGAGCGGAGGTCAGCCACCTCTAGGCTGAGTTGCTGCATTTGTTCAGCTAAAGCAGCAATGGGGTCCATATTGGACCAAGAAAATCTTTATGGTCAGTGATACTGTCACGCTGTAAGCGGCGATAAAGGGGCAGGACAGCGTACTGGGACCCGCACCTGACCCTGCCACAATAATGGGGCCCTGGCTTTCCCTTATCTCAGGGGTACCTATGATGGTTAGGAGGCCTGAGCCGCCAGGGTATCCCTGTCTCCTGAGTTGACCCTATCGGGGGCCCCCTCTCCCCCCAAAGGAGGTGGACTGCACCAGTGTAACTATAACAAACAGCAGGGTATACAGACAAGGTAACTAAAAGTCTCAAACTGACCAAATGCTCACACAACCACAGAGGAAGCACAGAGAAGGGAAGAGAAGGAATAAACTAGGAAGGAAAACAGGTATTACGTGCAACCAAAACAGCAGACACCAATCTCTGTAAATAAACCTCCAACTCCAACAATACGCTCCTTCAACCTCCAAGCCAGGCAGTAGAACTGATCACTGACAATAGCTGAAGTCAGGATTGGGTCTATATAGAGGATCAGATTACAAGATCCACTTTAGCTGAGAGACCCAGCTCTCAGCAACTCAGCAATAAGGTTAACTCCTGCACTGCTGGCACAAAGCAGCCAGGTCAGAATACAGGTGAAGAGCTTCTGTTCACTGTGTGTGAATGAGGCCCAGAACCTCTCTGTCGCGGAAACCCCGTGACAAGCGGCATTCACATGTGGCTCTTAAAGTATCTCCTTTTAGGATAGTGATGGGCATGACAAAGTAAAGCAAAATTCACTGATCGAGGTGAGGAATGTTATAGTATGTGGGCTGGTAGGGTATGTATGGCTGGGATACTTTTTTGTCCCAGTCCGACACTGGAGACCACTCTCACATCCTTTAAATAGTCACCTGATGCATCAGCTGACTGTTGGTGATAAAGCAATCTATGTTGACCAAGCCTGGAGTAATGAGTTCCCTGGCTGCAGTTGTGAATCAGCTGGTTTCGTGGAGTTCGTAGTCTGGGTGCCTTTCTTCTGCTGTGCGGTGCTTTGCAGCAGAGAAGGCTAATAAGCTAAGTTTGGTGTTTTTCCTCGTCTGTCTCATGTTTGTCACTGTCCCATGTGTTGTTCCATCTGCAGTGGTGAGGCTAGCGCCCTTGCCGGCCAGTGCACTAGCAAGGGCAGTGCTAGGTGAAAGCAAGGGACGAGGTTCCTGTTGATTGTGGGGGAAAGGACGCACTTAGGGCATTAGGGGAGTGCAGGGACAGGCTCAGCTTTAAGCTCAGGAGGTGTCCATCTCTCATTCCCTATCGGTAGGACCTTCCTCTCCCCATTTCCATCCCATTGTGTGTCCAGCCATCCGCTGACCAACCCCCTGTTGGGTCGCTACATATCGTGACAACAATAATGGAAAATAAACAGATCTTTATTATAAATAAAGGGATACATCTGATGGTTTTTGAGTCTGTCATGCAACAAATACAGCTTACACATTATCAGCTCTGAAAGTCACACCATCCGCCCTTATGAACCATGGCCTATACCATGGCTGTCTCATCTCTAATTTTCCATTACACTTTCTATATCTCCTCACTATCCCCCATCAAGCTAGCCCCTTTCCATATTGTGCCTCCATGTGCACAATTGTGCACATCCCCTCATTTCATGGCCCAAACGGACATCCGCTCATTTTGAGGCCCCTGAACAGCCCCACATTTCATATCACACCTCTCCCACACTGCCTCTCATGTCATGCACCCCTGCACAGTCCATCATTTCATGACCCTGCACAAACCCTTAATTTATTCCCCATCTTCACAGCCCCTCACTTTACCCCCCTTTTCACAGTCCCTCAGCTTATTACCCCATCTGGATAGCCCCTCAGTTTATTTCCCCATCTACACAGCACCTCATTTTATTTCCTCCCCATCTGCACAGCCCGCCATTTCACCCCCACTTCACAGTCCCTCAGCTTATTCCCCATCTACACAGCCCCTAATTTTATTCCTCCCATCTTCACAGACCCTCATTATTCCCTCCTGTGCATAGCACCTCATTTTACCCCCACTCTGCACAGCCCCTCATTTTATTCCCCCAAATTCACAGCCCCTCATTTTATCCCCTCTGAATAATCCCTCAGCTCATACCCCCATCTGCACAGCCCCTAATTTTATTCCCCCATCTGCACAGCCCGTCAGTTTATTTCCTTCCATCTGCACAGCTTCTCATTTTACCCGACTCTGCACAGCTCGCAGCTTATTCCCCATCCACATAGCCTCTCTGCTTATTCCATCTGCACAGCCTGTCAATTTAGTCTCACCCATCTGCACAGCCTCCCTGTTTATTCACCCACATCTGCACAGCCCCTCATTTTATTCCCATCTGTCCAGCCCCTCTGCATATTCCCCCAATCTGAACAGTCCCTCATTTTATTGCCCCATTTGTACAGCCCCTCATTTTAACCCCCTCTTCACAACCCCTTAGATTATTCCTCCCATCTGCACAGCCTGTCAGTTTATTACCCCCATCTACACAGCCCATCAGTTTATTCTCCCATCTGCACAGCCCTTCACCTCATTTTATTTCCTCCATTAACACAGCCAAACACCCAATTTTATTCCCATCAGCACAACCTCTCATCTCATTTTATTCCCCCTTTCAGAACAACCCCTCCACTCATTTTAATCCCCCCATCTGCACTGCCCATCCACTCATATTATTGCCATTAGCACAGACCCTCCCCTCATTTTACCCACCATCAGCACAGTACCTCGCCTCATTTTATTTCCCCCATCCACACAGCCACTCATCTCATTTTATTGCCCCATCAGCACAGCCCCTCCACTCATTTTACCCCCCACCCATCTGCAGCACAGCCCCTCCCCTCATTTTATGCCCCTTCCTGCACAGTAATATAAGGATTAAAAAAGCTCATATTCACCTAATCCTCTTTGCAGTAGTGAATGCTGAATGGTGCGATGAAGTCACTGTGTAAGGAGGAAGACCAGGCTGCAGGTACATTTGCGATGCCAGGGGGGAACCGTTTCCTTCCTGTCCCATCTGTCTCCATTGTGCCTCATGTGTCTCCATCCTGCCCCATCTGTCTCCATCCTGCCTCATGATCCTGCCCCATGTGTCTCCATACTGCCCCATATGTCTCCATCCTGCCCCATCTGTCTCCATCGTGCCCCATGATCCTGCATCATCTGTCTCTATCCTGCGTCATCAGTCTCCATCGTGCCCCATGATCCTGCACCATGTGTCTCCATCCAGCCCCATGATTCTGCACCATATGTCTCAATCCTGCCCCATGATCCTGTCCCATCTGCCTCCATGCTGCCCCATCTGTCTCCATGCTGCCCCATCTGTTTCCATCCTACACCATCTGTCTCCATCCTGCATCATTTATCTCCATCCTGTCCCAACTGTCTCTATAGTTACATAGTTATTAAGGTTGAAGGAAGACTTTAAGTCCATCTAGTTCAACCCATAGCCTAACCTAACATGCCCTAACATGTTGATCCAGAGGAAGGCAAAAAAAACCCATGTGGCAAAGAGTAAGCTCCACCTTGGAGAAAAAAATTCCTTCCCGACTCCACATACGACAATCAGACTAGTTCCCTGGATCAACGTCCTATCAAGGAATCTAGTGTATATACCCTGTAACATTATACTTTTCCAGAAAGGTATCCAGACCCTCTTAAATTTAAGTAGTGAATCACTCATTACAGCATCATACGGCAGAGAGTTCCATAGTCTCACTGCTCTTACAGTAAAGAATCCGCGTCTGTTATTATGCTTAAACCTTTTTTCCTCCAGACATAGAGGATGCCCCCTTGTCCCTGTCTCAGGTCTATGATTAAAAAGATCATCAGAAAGGTCTTTGTTCTGTCCCCTCATATATTTATACATTAAAATAAGATCGCCTCTTAGTCTTCGTTTTTCCAAACTAAATAGCCCCAAGTGTAATAACCTATCTTGGTATTGCAGACCCCCCAGTCCTCTAATAACCTTGGTCGCTCTTCTCTGCACCCGCTCCAGTTTAGCTATGTCTTTCGTATACACTGGAGACCAGAACTGTGCACAGTATTCTAAGTGTGGTCGAACTAGTGACTTGTATAGAGGTAAAATTATGTTCTCCTCATGAGCATCTATGCCTCTTTTAATGCATCCCATTATTGTATTTGCCTTTGTAGCAGCTGCCTGACACTGGCCACTGAATATGAGTTTGTCATCCACCCATACACCCAGGTATTTTTCATTGACGGTTTTGCCCAGAGTTTTAGAATTAAGCACATAGTTATACATCTTATTACTTCTACCCAAGTGCATGAACTTACATTTATCCCCATTAAAGCTCATTTGCCATTTATCAGCCCAAGCTTCTAGTTTACATAAATCATCCTGTAATATAAAATTGTCCTCCCCTGTTTTGATTACCCTGCAGAGTTTAGTGTCATCTGCAAATATTGAAATTCTACTCTGAATGCCCCCTACAAGGTCATTAATAAATATGTTAAAAAGAAGAGGGCCCAATACTGACCCCTGTGGTACCCCACTGCTAACCTCGACCCAGTTCAAGTGTGCTCCATTAATAACCACCCTTTGTTTCCTATCCCTGAGCCAGCTCTCAATCCACTTACACATATTTTCCCCTATCCCCATTATTCTCATTTTATGTAACAACCTTTTGTGTGGCACCGTATCAAAAGCTTTTGAAAAGTCCATATACACTACATCCACTGGGTTCCCTTGGTCCAGTCCGGAACTTACCTCTTCATAGAAGCTGATCAAATTAGTCTGACATGAACGGTCCCTAGTAAACCCGTGCTGATACTGGGTCACGAGGTTATTCCTCTTCAGATACTCCAGTATAGCATCCCTTAGAATGCCCTCCAAGATTTTACCCACAGAAGAGGTTAAGCTTACTGGCCTAAAATTACCGAGTTCAGTTGTTGTCCCCTTTTTGAATATTGGCACCACATTTGCTATACACCAGTCCTGTGGTACAAACCCTGTTATTATGGAGTCTTTAAAGATTAAAAATAATGGTCTAACAATGACTGTACTTAATTCCTGCAGTACTCGAGGGTGTATCCCATCCGGGCCCGGAGATTTGTCAATTTTAGTGATTTTTTAGACTCCGCCGTACTTCCTGCTGGGTTAAGCAGGTGACATTTAATTGGGAATTTTTATCACTAGTCATATTGGCTGCCATGGGATTTTCTTTCGTAAATACTGATGAAAAAAAGTCATTTAGCATATTGGCTTTTTCCTCATCCTCATCCACCATTTCACCCAGACTATTTTTAAGGGGGCCAACACTCTCATTTTTTAGTTTCTTACTATTTATGTAGTTAAAGAATATTTTGGGATTATTTTTACTCTCTCTGGCAATGAGTCTCTCTGTCTCAATCTTTGCTGCCTTGATTTGCTGTTTACAGAATTTATTTAATTTTTTGTATTTATTTAATGCCACCTCACTACCTACCTCCTTTAATTCTCTAAATGCTTTCTTTTTGTCACTTATTGCGCCCCTTACAGCTCTATTTAGCCATATTGGTTTCCTCCTATTTCTAGTATGTTTATTCCCATACGGTATATACTGTGCACAAGTCCTATCCAGGATGCTAATAAACGTCTCTCATTTTCTTTGTGTATTTTTGTGTCTCAGGATATCGTCCCAGTTAATTGCACCAAGATCCTCTCTCATCCGTTGGAAGTTTGCCCTCCTGAAGTTTAGTTTCCTTGTAACCCCTCTATTACACATCTTATTAAAGGATACATGAAAACTTATTATTTTGTGATCACTATTCCCCAAGTGACCCCCAACCCTTATATTTGATATGCGGTCTGGCCTGTTGGTTAATATTAGGTCTAGCAGTGCCCCCCTTCTTGTTGGGTCCTGAACCAGTTGTGAAAGGTAATTGTCTCTCATAGTTGTCAAAAACCGATTACCTTTGCTGGAACTGCAGGTTTCTTTTCCCCAATCTATTTCAGGGTAGTTGAAGTCCCCCATAATAATGACTTCTCCTTGAGTCGCAGCTTCATCTATTTGCTTTACAAGGATATTCTCCATTGCTTCCATTATTTTTGGAGATTTATAACAAACCCCTATCAGTAATTTATTATTTTTCCACTTACCCTTATCTCTACCCACAGGGACTCTACATTTTCATTAAATTCACCTATATTATCACGCAGGATGGGTTTTAAGGACGATTTTACATATAGACACACCTCACCCCCTCGCTTATCTGTACGGTCATTTCTGAACAGGCTATAGCCCTGCAAGTTAACAGCCCAGTCATGGCTCTCATCCAGCCATGTTTCAGATATCCCCACCATGTCATAATTATGCTTCAACAACATTAGTTCTAATTCGTCCATTTTGTTGGCGAGGCTTCTGGCATTAGTATACATGCAGTTGATGTTCCTCTCTCTACCTCTATTCTTTCTTAAATTATGAACTGTTCTAACCCCACCCCCCATGCCACCGCCACCCCCAACTTCCTTATTTGTGCCCAGGTCTCTATCTGCACTATCTTCCCCTCCTATAAATTGAATACCCTCCCCCCTATCCCTAGTTTAAACACTCCTCCAACCTTCTAGCTATTTTCTCCCCCAGCACAGCTGAACCTTCCCCATTGAGGTGCAGCCCGTCCCTAGCGTAGAGCCTGTAGCCAACTGAGAAGTCGGCCCAGTTCTGCAGGAACCCAAACCCCTCCTTCCTACACCAATTCTTGAGCCACTTATTAACCTCCCTAATCTCCCGTTGCCTCTCTGGCGTGGCACGTGGTACAGGCAGTATTTCGGAAAATACCACGTTGGAGGTCCTTGCTTTCAGCTTGCAGCCTAATTCCCTGAAATCATCTTTAAGGACCTCCCACCTACCTCTAACTTTGTCATTTGTGCCAATGTGCACAATGACCACTGGGTCCTCACCAGCCCCTCCCAGTAATCTGTCCACCCGATCAGCGATGTGTCGGACTCGAGCACCAGGTAGGCAGCACACCGTTCGACGATCCCTGTCTTTGTGACAGATTGCCCTATCTGTTCCCCTAATAATTGAGTCCCCCACTACCAGCACCTGTCTGGCCTGCCCTGCTCTCTTATTTCCCTCCTTACTGGAGCAGTCACTCCTCCGGCTTTCAGAGGACATGCCTGGCTTCAGCAGTGCTACCCCTGTACTGGCACCCCCCTCATCTGCCAACTTAGCAAACTTATTCTACCCTGCTTTCTAACTGTCACCCAGCTTGCTACTCCATTGTCCTGCAGCTCCATCCTACCATCCCCCCCATCATCTATCCCATTGAGCGTCTGCTCAGTGAGCAGAAGACTCCTTTCCATATTGTCTATGGATCTCAGTGTTGCCAGATGCACATTTAGATTCAGAATCTGGGTTTCCAAATGCACAACGTGCTCACATCTCACACAGCAGTATGCACCCTCGACCGGCTGATCAAGGATTGCATACATGTGGCAAAATGTGCACTGGATGGAATTAACAATAGTGGAGCACATTTCCTAATGGGGATTGCACCACACAGAATCGTTAAATAAAAAATAAATACAAAGTATTAATAAAAAAAACAGACAGCAATTCATCCCTTGGAAACTTCCTGATTCCAAAGTCACTGAATCACAAGTCACACTTACCGCCATTCACACTTACACTCAGGTCACACTCAGCTCGTTCACACTCGCTATGCTGAAGATTTATAGATTGTTTTTCTCTATTTCCCCTCAACAGCAATCCACCTTGCTGTTCAAATGCACTTCCAAAAAGGACTTGAGCCCCAAACAGCTGCCACTTATAAACCCTTAATTATGGGCCCCCACCCTAAGTTAACCCCTTGTGAATATAGCTACTACCAATTCAGCAACTCACACCAATTCACACAGGTATTTGTTAAAGGCTTTCCAAATACCTCTTCACTGAATCACAGGTCACACTTACCGCCGTTCACACTTACGCTCAGGTCACACTCAGCTCGTTCACACTCGCTATGCTGAAGATTTATAGATTTTTTTTTCTCTATTTCCCCTCAACAGCAATCCACCTTGCTGTTCAAATGTATTTCGTGCCCCATGATCCTGCACCATGTGTCTCCCTCCTGCCCCATCTGTCTCCATCCTGCCCCATCTGTCTCCATCTTTCCCCATCTGTCCCCATCCTGCACCATGATCCTGCACCATGTCTCCATCCTGCCCCATCTGTCTCCATCCTGCTCCATAATCCTGCACCATGTTCCTGCCTCATCTGTCTAGATCCTGCTCCATCTGTCTCCATTGCGCCCCTTGATCCTGCCCCATGTGTCTCCATCCTGTCACACCTGTCTCCATTGTGCCCCATGTGTCTCCATCATGCCCCATCTGTCTCCATCCTGCCTCACAATCATGCCCCATGTGTCTCCATCCTGCCCCATCTGTCTCATCCTGCCCCATCTGTCTCCATTCTTCCCCATCTGTCTCCATTCTGTCCCATTGATATCACAGAGTCCCATGCTGTCCTCTCCCCCCAACCCCTGGGTCTGTCACAGTGATCAAAATGAACCATTAGGAAAAATCTCCTATTGTTGTACTGCACATGCGCCCGCCATTTTCTTACCAGCAGAAGACGCCGAGGGCCAGGGGACAGAGCTATATCATATTAGAGGAGAGAGAAATAAATGGGAAATCAGACTTTTTTGTGTGGTCGCCATTATCCAGTGAAAAGTGGTGATCGCAATACTGGGTATAAATAAATAAATGTTTATTTTTATATAGCGCTAACATATTTTGCAGCGCTTTACAGACATTATCATCGCTGTCCCTGATGTGGCTCACAATCTAAATTCCCTATCTGTATGTCTTTGGAATGTGGGAGGAAACCTGAGTGCCCAGAGGAAATGCATGCTAACACAGGGAGAACATACAAACTCCTTGGAGATGTTGTCCTTGGTGGGACTTGAACTCAGGGCTCAAGCGCTGCAAGGTTGCAGTGCTAACCACTGAGCCACCATGCCGCCCTGGGGATGGTAAAAACCATCCCGAATCATGTTCTCCGGGGTCTCAGCTACCCGCTGGGGGGCGATATGACGTTATTTCTCAGCGCCGCTTTTTAACAGAATAAGTACCCTTAACTGCTGCTGTTAAAAGGGGTTAAACAAGTTTTGCTTGTTTTTTTCTAACGATACATTCCCTGAGTATTTGGTGACTTTTTGATGTTGCAGATCTTCTGTAAAACACTGCTGTACCTATTACAGTATATACATTAGGTTACTAGCATTTTTATTTGAGTTCTTGAGTTTGTTATTTTTACAAGTGTTTTTATCATCTTTTGGATGCTGCCGTTTTTGTATTTCGGATTTGGATGTGACAAAGCTTTATTGATGCATATGTATTTTTAACCAATAGATTTTCCACATTTGATGCAATTCTATGAGAAAAATCTGCTCATAAAACTCGGTGCACTTGTCCGAAAAATGAACAAGTTATGGACGCTCGGGATGATGTGTAATGATTTTGTTTTTAATTGTGCATATTTTAATGTTTTGTATTTCTGGTGGTGTGGGAGGGGCTGGACGGGAGGGGGAGTGTATTGTGGCCTGTATATTTCCTTTCCCTTCCATGCCTTCACACATGCTGACCCGTAGAAGTGCAAGCATAGCGCGAAACCGCCGTCATTTGCTCCTGCTCGCATGAGCTCCTTTCCTCACTCCCCCGCCATGAAGTTTTTATATGAAGATTGAATAAAGATTGCCAACTTTTAGATCGGTGAGTGCCTTCTTTTTTCTTGCATGTACTATTGGAATTGTCTGCTTCATTCTGAAGTGCACCCGATCTGAGCATATGTGGCTGGCAGTATAATGTTGATTAACTGTTGATTAACACCTGGTTCCAGGAGTGGAGCAGCCTTAGCTTTGTTCAGACAGTGCCGTTTTGTTTTCTTTGTCTTTTTTGTCTATGGAATATATATATATATATATATATATATATATATATATATATATATATATATATATATATATGTGTATGTATGTATGTATGTATGTATGTGTATATATATATATATATATATTTATATATATATACACTCACCGGCCACTTTATTAGGTACACCATGCTAGTAACGGGTTGGACCCCCTTTTGCCTTCAGAACTGCCTCAATTCTTCGTGGCATAGATTCAACAAGGTGCTGGAAGCATTCCTCAGAGATTTTGGTCCATATTGACATGATGGCATCACACAGTTGCCGCAGATTTGTCGGCTGCACATCCCAAAGATGCTCCATACAAGGCAGGATGGATCCATGCTTTCATGTTGTTTACGCCAAATTCTGACCCTACCATCCGAATGTCGCAGCAGAAATCGAGACTCATCAGACCAAGCAACGTTTTTCCAATCTTCTACTGTCCAATTTCGATGAGCTTGTACAAATTGTAGCCTCAGTTTCCTGTTCTTAGCTGAAAGGAGTGGTACCCGGTGTGGTCTTCTGCTGCTGTAGCCCATCTGCCTCAAAGTTCGACGCACTGTGCATTCAGAGATGCTCTTAGGCCTACCTTGGTTGTAACGGGTGGCGATTTGAGTCACTGTTGCCTTTCTATCAGCTCGAACCAGTCTGCCCATTCTCCTCTGACCTCTGGCATCAACAAGGCATTTCCGCCCACAGAACTGCCGCTCACTGGATTTTTTTTCTTTTTCGGACCATTCTCTGTAAACCCTAGAGATGGTTGTGCGTGAAAATCCCAGTAGATCAGCAGTTTCTGAAATACTCAGACCAGCCCTTCTGGCACCAACAACCATGCCACGTTCAAAGGCACTCAAATCACCTTTCTTCCCCATACTGATGCTCGGTTTGAACTGCAGGAGATTGTCTTGACCATGTCTACATGCCTAAATGCACTGAGTTGCCGCCATGTGATTGGCTGATTAGAAATTAAGTGTTAACAAGAAGTTGGACAGGTGTACCTAATAAAGTGGCCGGTGAGTGTATATATATATATATATATATATATATATATATATATATATATATATACTAATCATTCTCAATTCAAAACATATTTGGCATCGCTTCATACTTAAAAGTCAAAATGGTGTGAAGCCATACAGTAACCTTCATAAAGAGAAAATGAAAGACCAGAATTAAGATTATTTATTTCTGCACGTTGCTGAATAACAAGTAGTAAGAAATAATCAAAACAATCCAAATGCACCCTGAAATGATCCCAAAACTACAGTTCCACACAAAAAAGAAAAGTGCTCATATAGTTCTCTTTATGGAGAAATAAAAAAGTTATGAGTCTCCAAAATGGTTACACAAACCACCCCTGTGATGGATTTAACGTTGAACAAGAGATATTGCATTTAATTTAGTAAGTGTCATAAAGTACAGTACTGCTCTTATTGTTATTACTCCTAACATTGTGTTTACCTGCTTCTATCCATATATTTAGACGAGCTAAAGGTTGCTATCAAAGCAACCTGGGCTTCCATAACACCTCAGTATGGCCACAGGGTGATAGCCTCCATTCCACACCACATTGGTGCAGTAATTGATGCAAAAGGAGCCGCGGCCAAGTATTGAGTGCATTTACTGAACATTCATTTCAGTAGGCCAACATTTCGGATTTTAAAATAATTTTTCAAGCTGGTGTTATAAAGTATTCTAATTTTCTGAGATAATGACTTTTGGGTTTTCATTGGCTGTAAGCCATAATCATCAACATTAACATTAACAAAAATAAACACTTGAAATAGATCATTCTGTTTGTAATGACTCTATATAATAAATGAGTTTTACTTTTTCGTATAGAAGAACTGAAATTAATTAACTATTTGATGATATTCTAATGTTGTGAGAAGCATCTGAATATATATATATATATATATATATATATATATATATATATATATATATATATATATATATATATATATATATAATGTATGTGTGTCCCTATAGTTAGATTTCCTTTCTGTGGTAGATTGATAAATAGTTTTGGATGATTGCCATTGTCCCTTCATTGCCTGCGCCGTTGCTTCCAAATAACCTGTTCACAGAGTCAAAGTATGTCATTGGTTGGGAAGGGGTTAAACAGGCAGTTTGAATGACATCACAAAGCACATGACCATCATAGACATCATATGACATCACAATTGGCGTAGAATGTGCAAAGTGCAACACCTTCTTGTTTCATTAGAGCCTGACAGATTGAAGGAAACAAGTCCAGGTAGGGAACTCTTCACTTGCGACCTCACTCACAAATTGTATTGATGGGGGGTTAGTAGTGGGATTCAGAACTGCATCATTCAACTGAAAATCTTGGCAAAAACGGTTGTATCATGTGTCCTGTGATTGTTATAATGATTCTATGATTTAAAAAAAAATGTTATTATCCAGATTCCAAGGAAAATATGAACATTTCAGTTCTGTAGTAAGCCAGTGGGAGCCAGGCCTAACAAGGGTTACCATTCTTGATCAACTCCTTCCCTAAATGAGGACTTGCTGGCGATCAACTGATCATGTGTTACTGGTCTTGAAGACCCTCAGCAGTCGACTGGTTTTACCCTTTGTGACACCCATGTGCTCTAATAAAAACATGTAGAAAGGGGTGGGCCAGGTGAGACAACTCCACTTGGTTCCATTTTTGAGCAGCTTTGCCATTAATGTTGTGAAAACTTTATCATAATAAATTTAATTGCAGACTGCTACAGTTTTCTGTTATCAGCTCCCGTGGTCCTGTTGGATCAGGGGTGACCGGGAACGGACGGTTTATCGTGATCAGGAATTGCACTATGGCGTCCTGTGTTTTCTTTTAGTTCATAGCACAGTAGGTGATATAGATTAGAATTAAAGGGTGGAAATGTTTAGGTTTTAACGTGTGTTGTGACTCAATTAAAAATGAGGCTGGTGGTTATTTGCAGCCTGTGATTTTGTTTTATTAGTTCTACTCTTGATGTTGGAAACTTGATACATAACACACCAGTTGCCGTTATTACGACAGGGGACATGACATCATAGACTTCACATGACATCACAATCTGCACACAATGTATAAAGTTATTATCCTGAACCACCTTGTGTCCCCAGAGGCAGCAGCTTGAGGAAGACAAGTCCTGGTAGGCAGCTGTTCACTTAACACTACGGCCCAGTCACACATTGTATGGCTGTGGGGTGTTTGTGGTGAAGTTTAGAACTGAACCATTTACCCCTAAAAAATCTCAGCAAAAATCTCTGAGTGACGTGTTCTCTCTTGTGTATCAGAATGATTCTATAAATAGGACCTACCATTTAATCCTCTTTTTTGTAATGATAGGTGTTATGTCTCATCTAGTTCAGATGAGCAGCTGTAAAGAAGCACGGCCAGATGACGATGGTGCAGCAGGAAGGCTGAGCAAAAACAATGGAGAATGTAGTAGCTTGATGGCAGCAGGAGGACCAGAACTGGAACCACAGGATATCATGAGCAAAACTGGTTAAACGGCAACTGGCGTAATAGTTACAAACTCTGATCAAACTCAGATTAGAGTTTGATCAGAGTGAGATCAGTTTTTCTCAGATGTGGAGAGGGGAAAAAAAGGTTTCTCCACCTTCTACATTATATATATCGGATCGCTCTCAGATCTCATCCAAGTGGAGTTCAATTTTTTCTCGGGCCCATAGACTTGCAGTGCCGATTTTGATCTGACACTGGTATCAATATCAGACTTGTCTCCGATCTTTTTCTGTGGACCACTGGGTCCGAGGAGAAAATCTGTCATTTGCACAGCCCCATAGAATATCATAGGTACGAGTACTATCTGTCAAAACCAAGGATAGCATTCAGATGACAAAATTGGTTGTATGCATGAGCCCTTATGTGGAGTTGATCAGTGGACGACTGGGTCCTGAGAAACCCACTGATTGCTCCCAACAGCTGCTCTATGGCATGCTGATCAACAGACAGAAACACAGAGCTTCTCCCTGAGCGGGCTCAAATCTATGTACAGACTCGATAAAAAGTCTATTAGCCTGTATTCTACTCTGTGTACAGGCTAATAGAATTGCACAAATACACACACATATATATATATATATATATACATATATATTTTACTCACTTATATAACGCCAAGTCCACAGCGCTATGTATACATACTATACATTAATAAATTAAATATATAGAAATAAAAATAATTATACATATATATATATAATATACTCTCCGATTTTCACAAACATTTCCCCTCTCCACTCCGAGAGAAACTGATGTCACTCTGATCAAAGCCTGATCGGCGTCTGCAAGCCTATTCTATATATACAGTATATGCATCCTGGCCCCTCATATATATGCATCCCGTTCCCTTGTCCTGCCCCCCCCCATAAATCCATCCTGCCCCCCCATATATCGATCCTGGCCACCCCATATATATATGCATCCTGGTTCTACAGACAGACAGAGTGAGACAGCGAGACAGACAGACAGAGAGACAGACAGAGAGAGACAGGCAGAGAGAGACAGAGACAGACAGGGAGAGACAGACAGAGAGACAGAGAGAGAGAGACAGGCAGAGAGACAGACAGAGAGACAGATGGACAGACAGACAGAGAGACAGACAGGCAGAGAAACAGACAG